>NC_005940.1:0-16907 GCF_003918875.1 Haliotis rubra | reverse complement strand
ATATATATATATATATATATATATATATATATATATATATATATATATATATATATATATATATATATATATATATATATATATATATATATATATATATATATATATATATATATATATATATATATATATATATATATATATATATATATATATATATATTTCTATGAGGTATATATATAGACTTCTATGGGTGATATATCTTTATATGTGTCATATATATGCGTGTGTAATACAAATTTACGTATAGATATACGTGTGTTTATGTCATAGTATGACTGTATAGTGCATACTTGTATAATATTGCCGTGCGCCTATACTATGTGTGATTCATGTTAAACAGTTGCGTGCATAGAAATATTTGTTCCTGTGGTGTAGGTAGCACATTAGGTTTTCGTCCTGGGGGAGTACAGTTAGTGTACCGGGAATTAGGGACTTGTTTAGTATAAAAAGTACGGCTGCCTTCCAAGTAGCGGGTTTAAGTGATTTTTAAAATAAGTATGTGTGGGGCAGTATGAGGAGTACGTTAGGTTTTGGTCCTAAAAGCGGAAGTTATAATTCTTCTTCCTGCAGGTTGTTGCGAAGAGCCTTAGGTTAAGATTAAATCGAGAGCCTTCAAAGTTCTAGTTGTAAGCGTAGGGTTGCTTTCAGGTTCTGTTGGTTTTGTGGTTGAATAACAACGTCAAATTGCAAATTTGAAGGTGTGCGTTAGAAATGGCTCCAGAGCTTGGTTTAAAGTGTGAGATGGCTGAGTTGTTAAGCAGAAGATTGTAGCTCTTTTTACGGAGAGTGTTTCTCCTCTCATAATTTGGCAGAGTCAGCTAAATTTAAGCTGTTGGGCTCATGCCCCGAAAATGGTATAAATGTATATCCTCTGCTAAGAGTATGTTTAGTTATGGATTTGGTTTTGGTTCTGTGTCTTGGTTTTAGCTACAGAAAACACATGGTACTTTATGGGTTCCGGTGAGTAGAAAATAGTTGAATTAAAGTAGATTTTAATATTTTGTTTTATTTTCTATTTTTAGGCATAATTGTGTATATATGACGCCTATGTTTATTCACTGTGTACACCAGTGTTGAAGGTTGAACAATAAATTGTGGTTTGATTCAGTGAGTTGCTACTGAGGCCTGGTAAAGTTTGTGCCAGCAACTGCGGTTAGACAAACAGGCCAAGCTAAGATTTGTGCAGCATAAAGTAGGGTTAGGGGTACAAAAGTTTAGTGCTTGGGAGTTTAGGATGACTTGAGGGGTGCAATCCTAAGAGTTGTGGTTTTATCTAATATTTCCTAGTTGCCTGATGCCCTGAAACTCCAGCTAAAAACCGGGATTTGGTATCCCGTTATTCGGAGTGTAAACTTTGGTCTGTAATCTGCTGGGGTACTACGAGCGTTAGATTTATTTTGGCTAGGCTTAAAACTCAAAAAACTTGGCGGTGTTTCATATCCTCCCAGGGGAACCTGTCTCATAAACGATGATCCACGTTTTATCTTACCTCGCTTTGAAACGCTTAGTGTGAAGCGGGTCAGCTTGTATACCGTCGCCGATAGATCACCCTTGAGGGGCTTAAAGTGGTCGGGAAGAGAAGCCAAAAGTTGTAGGTTGTTATTTTATTTACGAGTAATTGTGGCTGATACTTGTTATGCTGTGGGGCCTAAGGGTTCTTCAGTCGTTAGCTTCTCAGGATGCCAGATCAAGGTGCAGCTTATGGTGAGGTGATGATGGGTTACAATAACTTATTTGTTATACGGATTTTTCGCTGTATTTGTTATACGGATTTTTCCCTGTAATGTGGAATTTAAAGGCGGACTTGGATGTAATGTTGAATTAGGAAGTTATAGTGAACTAGGTTTTGAGATGTGTACAAATCGCCCGTCGCTCTCGTTGAAAAATGAGATAAGTCGTAACATAGTAGGGGTACCGGAAGGTGCCCCTGGAATAATGGTTAATTGGGGTATAGTATAAATATTACGTTTCGCTTACACTGAAAATATAGCTCGCGTGGGCTTGCCCTAAAAGTTAATTGATTGCTTTATTGTATGTAGTGGTTAGTCCGCTTTTAATGGTTTATTTTGGATTTAACAAATTTTTTATAAGTGTTAGTAGGTGTAGAAAGAAAACTTTATTGTTTAAGCTAGAGTGAAAAAGTACCGTGAGGGAAAGTAATTAGGTATTTAAGCTTTTTTTTAGTAGGGGTTAGATCCTGTACCTTTTGCATCATGGTTTTTTAAGAGGTTTTTTGAATAAAGTTGGCCCGAAAAAAGACGAGCTATTTTTTGGCTTGCGTCATCGTTGTAAAGATGTGCTGAGACTAAGAAATAGGAGTGATATTCTTTTCGCGTTTTTTGATAGCTGGTTAGTCGGGAAAAGCATTAGAGTGCTGGCTTAACTTGTGGTTCTGGCTGTTGACAGTGTCGTGTTACGGCATTGAGTTGAGCGGGGAGCATTGTTGGGTTAAGTCTTGCGTAAAAAAGGATTAGCTTTTTTACGTTGTTAAAGAGTGCATAGTTGATAGCATAATAATAGTTTAGTAGGCTTGGAGTTAGCCACCTTTCAAGTTTGTTTTAAGATATTTATTTATTTTTAGCTAAAAATTTGTATATGCGTTTTTAAGTGATTTAGTTGTGAGTACCGATTTTATTGATATAATTAAGTTTATTTGTGGGATAATGAGGAAATGAGTATTTATTTTCATTTAGTTTGTTTTTGCTTGTTAAAGTAAGTAAACTAAAGTTCAATTTATGTGTTGTATGGAAAAAGTATAAATCTAGAAAAGGAACTCGGCAAATGTCGGCCTCGCCTGTTTAGCAAAAACATGGCTCCTCGGTTATTTAAGTAAATGGGGAGTCGGACCTGCCCGGTGACCTAAGGGTTAAACGGCCGCGGTACACTGACCGTGCAAAGGTAGCACAATCACTTGCCTTTTAATTGGAGGCTGGTATGAATGGTTTGACGAGGGCTGAGCTGTCTCTTCTGGAATATTTAAAAATTAACTTCTAAGTGAAAAGGCTTAGATTTAGCTGAGGGACGAGAAGACCCCGTTGAGCTTTAGTGTGGGGTAAAAGGCTTTGTCCCTACTTTAGGTAGAGGGCTAGAATTTATTTTTACATCTTTAGTTGGGGTGACTGGGGAACAATGAGTAGCTTCTCTGTTTTTATTGAGTTTAATTCGGTTTACTGACTGATGATCCGGCATTGTTGATTATCGGAAAAAGTTACCACGGGGATAACAGCGTAATCTTTCTGGAGAGTTCACATTGAAAGGAGGGTTTGCGACCTCGATGTTGGATTAAGGTGTCCTGAGGGTGTAGCAGCTTTCGTTGGTTGGTCTGTTCGACCATAAAAACCTTACATGATCTGAGTTCAGACCGGCGTAAGCCAGGTTGGTTTCTATCTTCAGTTTGTTATATTCCTTTGACTAGTACGAAAGGCCGTTATTAAGGCGAATATTTAATTTGTTAAAACTGAATTTATCTAAGTTTGGGATTAAGTAGTGTTTTGGGTATTTGTTAAGTTGGCAGATTTATGTGACTGATTTAGGCTCAGTAGAAAAAGGTGAAATCCCTTTACTTAATAACATAATGTGGAACTAATTTCTTGTAGTTTTATTATTAGAAGTATTTGTTATAAACACTTTTAAATTAATAAAATGAGATTGCGTGAGGTGTTGAGGTGGCAGATTAGTGCGTTAGGTTTAAGCCCTAAATATGGAGATTAAAGTTCTCTTCTTAATAGATGCTAGGTTCTGTGGCGTGGGTTTAGTTAGATATATTTGTGTGTTGTTGGGGGTCGCGTTTTTTACACTCCTGGAGCGTAAAGGGCTGGGGTATTTCCAGATTCGAAAAGGCCCGAATAAAGTTGGGTTGATAGGGCTGCCGCAGCCTCTAAGGGACGCGGCAAAGCTTTTCACTAAGGAGCTGGTAAAGCCGACTCTTGCAAATCAGTTTGCATATTTTGTTGCCCCTGTAATGGGGTTAGTGTTGGCTTTGTTGCTCTGGCAACTGTATCCTTCGGATAGCTTAGCAGAGCATTTTAGCTGGGGTATTTTGTTTTTTCTATGTGTTTCTAGGATGAATGTGTATAGTACCTTGTTGGCCGGTTGAGCGTCGAATTCTAAGTATGCATTATTAGGGGCTATTCGAGCTGTTGCGCAGACTATTTCTTATGAGGTGAGATTAGTCTTGATTTTGTTATTTGTGTTGTTCGTCTGTCCTAGGTTCAGTTTCATGGATGTGAAGGAGTCCCATGGAGTGGTGTGGTTAGGGTTTCTTTTCGTGCCAATTTCTCTAGTCTGGTTTGTGTCGTGCATTGCTGAGACTAACCGTGCTCCGTTTGATTTTGCGGAGGGGGAGTCTGAGTTAGTGTCTGGGTTTAACATTGAGTACAGTGGTGGGGGGTTTGCTTTGATTTTTATGGCTGAATATGCTAATATCCTAGTAATGAGGCTTTTTAGTGTGGTTTTGTTTTTCGGTGCCGGGAGTGTCGGGAGCTTAAGGTGAGATTTCGTGATGGGAGTTAAGACCCTTTTTGTTGCTTTTGCTTTTATTTGAGTTCGGGCTACTTTACCACGATTTCGGTATGATTTGCTGATAGGGTTGACTTGAAAGAGGTTTTTGCCGCTAGCTTTGGGGGCTTTAGTTGTGGTAGTTGGGGTTATGTTTTGTGTGGTTTTAGTTTAAAATTGTGTGTCGAGGGGTAGTTTAAGTAAAATACTAGCATTGGAAGTTAGCGATTGGGGAAGTCCCCCATCCTTTGAATGGCAGTTCTTTCTGTTTTTAGGGTTTGTTTTTCTTTGTTGGCTGTTATACCAGTGTTGAGCCAGCCTTTGGCTTTAGGGGTGGTTGTTCTTTTGTTTAGGCTGTTTTCGTGCGTAATGGTTGGATTGTGTGTCTCTTCTTGGTACGGGTATGTTCTTTTTTTAGTGTATGTGGGGGGTTTGCTTGTAATGTTTGCTTATGTGGCTGCGCTGGTGCCTAATAGGATTTTTTTAGGGTTTTGAGTCTTCTTTGGCTTTTTTTGTGGGGCGTGCCTGTCTGTCGGGCTTTACTTACTGTTATATGTCCAAGACTGTAAGGTAGTTTGTTGGTTTAATGAGTTGGGTTCTGGGAAATTTTTATTTTCTTCTGGTTTTGGTTTGGTTAGGTCTAGCGGGGTTTCTATTATAGTGACGCTTGGGGTTGTTTTATTGATTAATTTGCTTGCAGTTGTGAAGGTCTGTTACTATCAGCAGGGTCCTTTGCGGTTTCACTCTGAGTTGAAGTAGGGTGGGTAAGTCAGTTTGATGTCTAGCTATGCATAAGCCAATTCGTAAGGTGCATCCTGTTTTAAAGGTTGTGAACGGTTCTTTAGTTGATCTTCCTACTCCTATTAACTTATCTGTTTGGTGAAATTTTGGGTCTCTCTTAGGGTTGTGTCTTGTAGTCCAAATTGCTACGGGATTGTTTCTGTCAATGCATTATAGTGCTCATGTGGAGTTAGCGTTTTCGTCTGTTGTGCATATTTCTCGTGATGTAAATTATGGGTGACTTTTGCGGGCGATTCATGCTAATGGGGCGTCTTGGTTTTTTATCTGTATTTATGTTCATATTGGTCGTGGGATGTATTACGGTTCTCATTTAAATGTCCACACTTGAAATATTGGTGTAGTGTTGCTTTTATTAACTATGGCAACTGCTTTTCTGGGCTATGTTCTTCCGTGGGGGCAGATATCTTTTTGGGGGGCTACTGTAATTACTAATCTTTTTTCTGCTATTCCGTATATCGGGAATGAGCTTGTGCAGTGAATGTGGGGTGGATTTGCAGTTGATAATGCTACTTTGGTGCGGTTTTTTAGTCTTCATTTTTTGGTGCCGTTTGTTATTGCTGGCATGAGAGTCCTCCATCTGTTGTTCTTGCATGAGACCGGGTCTAATAACCCTTTAGGGCTGAATAGGGACGGTGATAAAGTTCCATTTCATTTCTATCATACGGTTAAAGATTTAGTTGGGTTTTTGGTCCTGTTACTTTTCTTAATGTTGTTGGTATTTTTTGATCCGTTTCTTCTAGGGGACCCTGAAAATTTTATTCCGGCCAACCCACTTGTTACGCCAGTGCATATCCAGCCGGAGTGGTATTTCTTGTTTGCTTATGCGATTCTCCGGTCCATCCCTAATAAGCTAGGGGGAGTAGTTGCCTTGGCTATGTCGGTGGTGATTCTGTTTGTCGTGCCGCTATTTCACTCCGGGAAGTCCCGGTCATTCTGTTTTTATCCGCTAAATCAAATTCTATTTTGGTGTTTTGTAGGTATTTTGTTTATTTTAACGTGGATTGGGGCGTGCCCTGTTGAGCCGCCATATGAGGGGATCGGGCGAGTGTTCACCGTTCTCTACTTCGTGTACTACTTAGTAAGACCAATGCTTCAAATAATGTGAGATAATATTCTTGAATATTAGTTTATAAACCGAGCTGCTGGCCTGGGGCAGGTTTTGTCTTGAAAATGAAACAGAAGTGTTCGAATCACTTAGTAGCTTTTGGGCAGAGTCGGTAGGTGGGGGAAGTAGTAAGAAGGGATGATACCTTCAACCTTCGGCTTACAAGACCGATGCCATAAATTCGGCTTTTACTACTGGAAGGTTAGGGTTGATAGAGTGAAGATATGAGGAGTGTTTCTTATTTGTTTGTTATTGCTGTTTTCGGGGTCGGGTTTTCGGTTGTTGTTTTGAGTTTGCAGTATAAGCATCTTTTAGGGGTTTTGCTTTCTCTGGAGTTGATGATGTTGAGGTTGTTTTTGATGATTGTTAGAGTGGGTAGAGGTTTTAATTTTGAGGGGCAATTGTGTTTAATTTTAATTACTTTGAGGGCCTGTGAGGCTAGTTTGGGGTTGGCCGTTCTCGTTTCTTTAATTCGGACGCATGGTAATGATTACGTGCATAGGTTTAATGGGTATAAGTGTTAGGGCTTTTGTCTACGGGTTTGGTACTATCTATCGGTTTTTTTGGAGGGGGTGTTTCATGGTATTATCGGCTGTGGGGTCTTTGTTTTGGGGGTTTTATGAGTTTGGTTTTTGTGTATTCTGGTGTTTTAGGGGGGTGTGCTTTTAGGGGATTTTTGATGAGAGATGGGCTAAGATCTTCGTTAGTTGTGTTGTCATGGTGGATTTCTTTGTTGATGTTGGTTGCTAGTCAGGGGAGGGTTAAGGTTGGGTTAAATAAGTTTTCTTTGTTTAGGTTGTGTGTGTGTGTTTTAAATTTTATTTTGATGGTTAGATTTTTTTGTGTGGATATTGTGTGATTTTATGTTTTTTTTGAGGCGTCTTTAGTGCCGACTTTTATTCTAATTTTAGGTTGGGGATACCAACCTGAGCGACTGCAGGCCGGGATGTATATGATGCTTTATACAATTACTGCGTCGTTGCCGTTGCTGGCATTGATTTTATATAAGTTCGAGTTGTGCGGAACTTCTAGGTTTTTGTTGAAAAACTTTTTATGTGAGTTCTATGGTAATGGGTTTGTTGGGTGAAGGGGCATGGTTGGATCTGAGGTTGTTTTTTGTCTCGGGTTCGGTGCTTTTTTAGTGAAGTTGCCCATGTTTTCTTTGCATTTGTGGTTGCCTAAGGCCCATGTTGAGGCACCTGTAGCAGGATCTATGATTTTGGCGGGTGTTTTATTGAAGTTGGGTGGTTATGGGATGATTCGTGTGTATAGTTATTTCTGTTTGTCGAGATACAGGGTTTTTAGGGATGTAATATTATGTTTGGGTTTATGAGGGGGTGTGGTAACAGGTTTTATTTGTTTTCGTCAGGTTGATTTGAAGTCTTTGATTGCTTATTCGTCTGTTGGTCACATGAGGTTAATGTTGGGTGGTTGTTTGTCAAATTCGTCTTGGGGTTGGCAAGCCGCCCTTGGGATGATGTTAGCTCACGGTTTGTGTTCGTCAGGGATGTTTGCACTGGCTAACTATAATTATGAAAAGACTGGGACTCGCAGTTTAGTGATGAGCAAGGGGATGTTGATGATTTCTCCGTATATATCTATGTGGTGGTTTGTGTTTTGTGTGGCAAATATGGCTGGTCCACCTTCTATTAATTTGTTAAGTGAAATTATAGTATTTCCTTCTGTCTTGTTTAAGTCTTTTTGGTTGTTTGTTCCACTCGGGTTAATGAGTTTCTTAGCGGCTGTTTATAGCCTGTTTTTGTATACTAGTACTCAACATGGTGGGTTCCCTAAGTTCGGTTTTCCTTACGGAGGCATAAGTAGTTCATCCTCGTTAGTAGCGTTTATGCATTACTTTCCAATTAATGGGTTGATTTTGAAGTCGGATCTTGTTTGTTTTTGGGTTATTTAGTTTATCGGTTTCGTGGGTATGCCGGAGTGTGGGTTGAAGATCAAGTTAGTTTAAGCGAAAATTCTGGGTTGTGGTCCTAGTGATGGAAAATAAGTGTTCCACTTGATAATGGGTCTCTTTTATGGGTTTTTTAAGTTAAAAAGGTCTTTAGTCGGGGCTGTTTTTTTATACATGTATTCGGCGATTTTGTTTCCTTTTACTTGTTATTTCGTTATGACTGGGAAATGCATTTTAATGGAATGGGAGATTCTATCTGTGAGTAGTACTAGGATTAGTTTGCTGGTTTTGCTAGATCCAATTGGTTTGAGGTTTAGGAATGTGGTTTGTTTTATTTCTGCATGTGTTTTAGTTTTTTCGTCTTATTATATGGCGGGAGATTATTTTTTAAGTCGTTTTATTTGGCTGGTGATGATATTTGTGCTGTCAATGAATTTTTTAGTATTTATTCCTAGTTTAATTTCTTTGCTTATTGGCTGGGACGGCTTAGGGGTTGTTTCTTTTGCTTTAGTTATTTATTACCAGAGGAGGAAGTCCCTTTCTGCTGGGATGCTAACTGCCTTAGTAAACCGAATTGGGGATGTGACTTTATTGTTGGCTATTGGGTTTAGTGTTCTTCAGGGGCACTGGAATGTGCTGTTTATGTGGGATACCGAATTGTCTATTTTAGTAATTTTTTGTATTTTGGTGGCTGGGATGACTAAGAGAGCCCAGGTTCCGTTTTCTAGGTGGTTGCCTGCTGCCATGGCAGCACCTACTCCTGTTTCGGCTTTGGTTCATTCGTCTACTCTGGTTACTGCTGGAGTGTTCCTGTTTATTCGGTTTTTCCCTTTTGTGAGTTCTTTTCATGGGTTTAGTTCTAGGTTGTTATTTGTGTCGGTTTTGACTATGTTGATGGCCGGGATTGGGGCTAACTATGAGTTTGATTTAAAGAAAGTTATTGCCCTCTCGACTTTGAGTCAGCTAGGGGTTATGATGGCTAGATTGGGGTTGGGAGCCCCATATTTAGCATTATTTCATTTGTATACTCATGCCTTATTTAAGGCCATGTTGTTTTTATGTGCAGGGGGGATTATCCACAATAATAGTGATATTCAGGATTTGCGTTGCCTTGGTGGGCTTTGAGGGCAAATGCCGTTGAGGGTCGCGTGTTTAAATGTCGCGAATTTGGCTTTGTGTGGTGCTCCTTTTTTGAGTGGGTTTTACTCCAAGGATTTAATTTTGGAGAGAAGTCTATTTAGTCCTTGTAATTTGGTAATACTTTTCTTGATTTTTTTGGCTACTGGGATGACAGCTGCGTATAGGGTTCGTTTGTCAATTTACTCTCTCTGGGGTCAAAGTAATCATCGTCCGTTGCATCAAAATTTTGATGAGAGAGGGGAGGCGACCTGGCCGGTTGTGATTTTGGCCTTGATTAGGTTGTTTGTGGGGAAAGAGATGCAGGGGTTGTTTGTTGAGTTTAATTGTAGATATGTGTTTCCAGTGAGGTATAAGTTGTTAGTAGTGGGAGTTGGTTTGGTTGGAGTTTGGCTGTCTGTGATGGCCTGGCGTTCCCCAGTTTTAGGTGAAGGTCAGGTTGGTTTTAGTTTCCTGTCTGGCTTTTTTTCGTGAATATGGTTTTTAGTTCCTTTATGTACCCAGCCAGTTGTCAAAGGGCCCTTGCGAGCAGGCGGTGATTTCTTTAAGTACTTGGATCAGGGCTGATTTGAGGTTGGTGGCGGTAGCGGTGTATTGTTTATAGTTAAAGAAGGGTCTCGGGGTAGCGAGTTTTTCCAGCAAAAGCTTATTAGTTTTTTGGTAATGATGGTGGTGTGATCTGCTGTTTTGATTTTATTTTGGGTTGTTGTATAGATCGGCTTATTGCTTTGGTAGCTTATAAAAAGAGCGTGGCGCTGAAGATGCTAAGGAGGGAGCGGTTCCCCCAGGGCAGTATTACTAATTTTTAATTTTAAAGTATGTGTAGAGTTACTTACTTAGCGTGGTCGTCTGAGTAGAGGGTGATTAAGAGTGAGAAAATGTATGCTTGAATGAGGGATACCCCGATTTCAAACATGAAGTAGAAGGTCTGCACGGTTAAGAGTGTTAGTAGAGTGACTTTAGGGTAAATAAAGATTGCTGAGCAAAGGTAGGTGCTGATTAGGCCGAGGACGATGTGGCCGGCCCTTATGTTGGCTGCTAGTCGGATAGATAGTGTGATAGGGCGAACCAGGATACTGACAGTCTCTACAAGCACGAGGAATGGGTTAAGGAGGGCCGGAGCTCCGGCCGGCAGTAAACCGGCTGCGGTTGAGGACGGGTTTAAGATGGCTCTTGAAATAATTAAAGACATTCATAGGGGGATTCTTAAAGACAGAGTTATGGCGAGGTGGCTGGTATTTCTAAACACGTATGGCACTAGGCCCAGAAGGTTGAGGACTAATAGAGAGGCAAATAAAGCCGCCATAAAGTTTGTGAATCCTCCTAGTTTTAGGCCGAAGGATCGGGTGACTTGGGAGGAAATAACGCTCTTTGGGACATTTAATAGATAGGCAAAACGGTTTGTGTTTGTTCAGATTGATATATTGAAGATTGCAAGGACTAGAAGTGAGCAAAGTCACATTAGAATGTATATTGATATGAATACGGAGTTGTGGTCGTCGAATGATGAGAAAATATCTGCTATCATTTCTTTAGGGTGTGGTTTAAATTAAATTAGGTTGAGGGAATTATCAGGGCCATGAGCTGGATGCTTGTGGGTTAGTTGATGATTGAGGGGGAGTATTAACTGTGTAATTTGGCTTGTATGACCATCAAATGATGACGGCTACGGTGGCGATTGTGAGTCAGAATAAAGTGAATAGGAATAGTCAATTAATTGGTGCTAATTGTGGCATGAAGGATTGGTAGGACTGTTTGTGAAGAAGTCACGTGATTAATAATCTTAATCCTTAGATGGATGGGGAGAAGGGGGAAAAGAAAGGCCTTAGTCTTCTTGGGTAGTTAGTATTACCCACTGTGAGAAGTCGTCGACATTAATTGCTTCGATTGTGATTGGCATGAAGGAGTGGTTAGTTCCGCAAATTTCTGAGCATTGTCCGTAGAACACCCCTTCGTTAGTGGCCATAAAACTTGTCTGGTTAAGGCGGCCGGGGATTGCGTCTACTTTAACCCCGAGAGATGGGACGGCCCATGAGTGGATTACGTCGTTAGAGGTAATTAGTATCCGGACATCTGTTTTTGTTGGAACAACTATTCGTCGGTCAACTTCAAGTAATCGGTATTGTCCGGCCTCTAGTGTGTCTTCTGGTAGTATATATGAGTCGAACTCTATTCCTTTAAAATCTGAGTATTCGTAGCCTCAGTATCACTGGTTACCAGTTGCCTTGATTGTTAGAAGGCACGATATACCGACTTCGTCTAGTAGGTAAAGGAGGCGCAAGGATGGTAGGGCGAGGAAAATAAGGATAATGGCTGGTAGAATGGTTCAGATTGTTTCGATGGTTTGTTGTTCTAGAATATACCGGGATGTGAGAGATCTTAACATAAAAGATGCGGTAAGGTAACCTACTAGTGTAGTGATCAGAAGTAGGATTAGTAGAGCATGGTCATGGAAGAAGATGAGCTGTTCCATTATTGGGGAAGCGCTGTCTTGAAATCCTAGTTGTCCTCATTGGGCCATTACGTGAATCAAGTGGAGTGTTTAAGGGGAAGGCGGAAAGATTAGATCACTTTTTGGTAGCAGTTTGGTGTTTCTGCTAGGTTGTGGAAGTCGAGGGGTAGAAGGTTTGTCCACTCTAGTCTTGTAGACATATTAAGTGCTCAGAGGACTCCCCGTTGCGATACTAATGATTCCCATACGATTACTATAAAGTAAAGTACGGCTACTAGGGAAATTATGGAGCCAAATGAGGATACGACATTTCACTTGGTGTAAGAGTCCGGGTAGTCAGAGTACCGGCGAGGTATTCCGGCTAGCCCAAGGAAGTGTTGCGGGAAGAATGTTACGTTTACCCCAATAAATATAATAAAGAAATGTGCTTTTGTTCAGCGGGCGAGCTGGGTTAAACCAGTGAATAAGGGGTATCAGTGGTTGAATGCGGCGAATAGGGCAAAGACCGCTCCTATTGAGAGGACGTAATGGAAATGGGCTACGACGTAGTATGTATCGTGTAGTATGATGTCTAGGGATGAGTTTGATAGAACAATCCCTGTTAAGCCCCCTACTGTAAACAGGAAAATGAATCCTAGAGCTCAGAGTATTGAGGCCTCATATTTTATTCGGGCACCGTGGATAGTAGCAAGTCAACTAAAAATCTTGATTCCGGTTGGAACGGCAATGATCATTGTCGCTGCGGTGAAGTAAGCTCGGGTGTCTACGTCCATTCCGACGGTGAACATGTGGTGGGCTCAGACGATGAAGCCAAGGATACCAATTGCTAGTATAGCATAAATTATTCCTAAGGTCCCAAAAGTCTCTTTTTTCATGGCGTAGTGCATGACTACGTGTGAAATTATTCCAAATCCCGGAAGAATAAGAATGTAGACTTCTGGGTGACCGAAGAATCAGAATAGGTGTTGATAGAGGATGGGGTCCCCTCCTCCGGCAGGATCGAAGAATGATGTATTGAAGTTACGGTCAGTTAGTAGCATTGTAATTGCGCCAGCAAGTACTGGGAGGGAGAGAAGAAGGAGGATGGCTGTGATTTTTACTGATCATACAAATAAAGGCATTCGCTCTAACGGTTGAGCTTTTACTCGTATGTTTATGACAGTGGTGATGAAGTTGACTGCCCCCAGGATTGAGGAGATTCCGGCTAGGTGAAGTGAAAAAATTGCCAAGTCTACTGATGCGCCGGCATGGGCTAGGTTGCTGGATAGTGGGGGGTAGACTGTTCATCCTGTCCCGGCACCACTTTCTACAGCACCCGATGTTAATAGAAGGGTTAGTGAGGGTGGGAGTAGTCAGAATCTTATATTATTTAGTCGAGGAAAAGCCATGTCAGGTGCCCCAAGCATTAGTGGGACCAGTCAATTTCCGAATCCCCCAATTATTAGTGGCATAACTAAGAAAAAGATTATAACGAAAGCGTGAGCTGTTACAATTACGTTGTAGAGTTGATCGTCCCCGAGAAGTGCTCCCGGTTGGCCAAGCTCTGCTCGAATGAGAAGGCTTAGTGCAGTTCCGACTAGGCCGGATCAAATGCCAAAAATTAAGTATAGTGTTCCGATGTCTTTATGGTTTGTAGAATAGGTCCATCGCATAATTGATAGGGTTAAATGAAATCCACTGACATTGAGATTATGCCCAGGACCAGAAACGCACCAGCAAAATTGATGATTAGGATTGCTGGGGTTAATATAATGTTTAGGGACCCCGGGAGGTTTTGAGTTTGATGGTTGTTAGAGGAAATGAGCGTTATTGAAGATGAGAATGTCATTCTGAAGAGAAGGGTTAAGTAGTAAAATAATCTTATTAAGCTTCCTAGTAGAAGTGGGAAAACCAGGGCTGGTGAAGAAATAATGCAGGAGAAAGAGATGGCTGTCCATTTTGCGGCGAATCCCAGGAGAGGGGGCATTCCCCCTAGGGATAGGAGGATAAAAATTAAGGTTAGCTGGTTGATCTTAGGGTTTTCATTTTTTATAGCCCCGATATGCCGGAAAGATTTAATATCAGAAGTTCACAGGTTTGCGAATAGACAAATTGAGATTAATGTATAAATAATGAAGTAAATTTTTAGTGCTCTTTCCCTAGTTAATGCGCAGAATGTTATTCAACCGACGTGGCCAATTGATGAGTAGGCCAGGAGCGTTCGAATTTGAGTTTGATTGATTCCCCCTAATCCGCCAATAAGTCTGGAGAGGCCCGCTATGATGAATAGGGTCGAGATGATGGGCTGGTGGTTTCATCTCTGTGTCATGGCGGTTAGCAGGAATACTGGGGCCAGCTTTTGTCAGGTGGTTAGAATAAGGCAATTAAGTCAGGAGAGGTTTATTATCACCTCTGGTAACCAAAAGTGGAATGGGAAAGCCCCTAGTTTCAGGAACAGGCTAAGAATAATTAAGGTTAGTCCAAGTGGGCTTGTGTGGTATTGTCAGGCTTCTCATGACAGGGAGAGGTTGAATGATAGAAGGCTTCCGAACATAAGTATTCTTGATCCCAGTGCTTGTATAATGAAGTACTTAATTCTGGATTCTGTCTCTATAGTTAGTCCTCGGTAGATTAAAAGTGGGATAAATCCCATTATGTTGATTTCTAGCCCAACCCAAATTCTTAGTCAGTGGATTGAAGACAGGGAAAGGATAGATCCCAGGAATGTAATGAAAGAGAATAAGAACCCAAAAGGCATTATTGATAGCATTTTAGGGGGAAGGATGGGCCGAACCACCCAAAACAAAGTTAGCAGCCCTGTTCTACCCCTGGTTTCCCCCGCTAAGTAGGTAAAATTTGAGATTTACAGTCTCCTAATTAACAGTCAGGCGCTTGGCTTAAGCTTCTACTTATTATCGGGCGGAGCCCTTATTCTATTCAATTTAAGGAGCCTTCGTTCCATTCGTGGAATAAACCTAGGATTAAGATAAGAAGAAAGCAAAGAACCCCGGCGGAGGAGACAAGATCTGTAGCGGCCATTATTTTTGTAATGGCCGGGAATAATAGAACAATTTCTACATCAAAGATGAGGAAAATTACCGCTAGGAGGAAGAATCGGAGAGAAAAGGGAAGACGGGCAGAGCTCATTGGGTCGAAGCCACATTCAAATGGGGATATTTTTTCCCGGTCTATCTGGGATCGCTTGGCTAGTGTTCATGCGACCACTATTAAGACCGAAGAGATGACCAGGGCTAGAGAAGATAGTGTAAAGATTGCTGTCATTTGAGGTAATGGAGAGTGAAATTATCTCATATTATGCGTCATCAACGCATCCCGTTTTGTCCGGCACATTACCTGCCTAGGTAGTACGTTAGTTAGAAAGGGGAACGTAGGGCTCCCAGTCTTCGGGCCGAAACCGATTGCGTAATCGCTTCTTTCTATGGCACTAGAAACAAGTATTATTTCAATGCTTAATTGCAAGTCAAGTCTTTTATTTTAAAGTATAGTGCCGGGGATAGGGCGAATATCTATCATGAGTTAGATTAAAAGTCTAATGCTATTGTCAGCCACCCAAAAGAACTGTTCGGGGGTTAGCCCGAATTTTCTGATTGACAGACAGATGTTTTAAGTTGAAACTAACACTTCAATGAAGTAAAGGGGTTTATTGTTGTTTTAAGATCCCCATCAGTAAATTGATAGGTATAGGAAAAGCCACACTACGTCTACAAAATGTCAGTATCATGCAGCTGCTTCGAAACCAAAATGATGGCTTGTTGAGAAATGGTTAGCATAGAGTCGGATTAAGCAGACAATTAAGAATGTGGTTCCGATGAGTACGTGTAGGCCATGGAATCCGGTGGCTACATAAAATGTGGATCCATAGACTCCGTCTGCGATTGTGAAAGGGGCTTCGATGTACTCCCCTGCTTGCAGGAACGTGAAGTAGGCTCCGAGGATGACGGTTAGAAGGAGTCTTTGAAACCTCTCTTTTTTGTCCCCTTCTAGGATTCTGTGGTGGGCCCATGTTACTGTAACTCCGGATGCTAAAAGTACGGCAGTGTTAAGAAGTGGAACTTGGAAAGGGTTGAGTGGGGAGACTCCGGTCGGTGGCCATGCAGAGCCGAGCTCTGGAGTTGGGGCCAGTCTTCTGTGAAAATAGGCTCAGAAGAAGGCAAAAAAGAAGCAGACTTCTGATACAATAAATAAGATTATTCCTCATCGTAGGCCTGATGCTACATTAGTTGTGTGGAATCCTTGAAATGTCCCTTCTCGGACTACATCACGCCATCATTGAATTATTGTTAGAATGATTAGTACTGTCCCTAAGATTGGGATTATTGTAGGGTGTCCGTGTATTCACCCAGCTGTGCCAGCTGTTAAAAAAAGTGCGCCTACAGATCCGGTTAATGGCCACGGGCTAAACTCGACAAGATGAAAAGGTCTTCGGGTCATTTCTGTGATCACTTTTATGGTAAAAAACTGTTTAATTAGTTGTGGCGGGCATAGGACTAACAGGGTCTGGGTAATAAGGTTGTTTTGTGAGCGGGGGGTTAAGGTATTTGCGTTATAAAAATTCATTTTGTTTTACAGGGGCCCGAAAAGTAGGTAAAAATCACTAAAAATAGGGGTAAAAGAGTTCTACTTTTTTCTTGGGAGATAGTTAGAATAAGTTTTTTATAGCTAAATTTTTATCTAAAAAATGGGGCAATATTTGGTCGGGTAGAAAATGGCAGATGTTATGGTCAGCTCCTAAGGTGGGTGATTTCTGGAGAAAAAAAAGGGGGGGGGGGTGTGTCTCCCGGAAAATAGGGGGTTAGAAGGGGGGCCCCCAGTAAAACAGGTGTAAAAAAGGGTGTTTTTGATGCAAATTGCTAGTGGGAGTCGCCTAAAACAGTTAGGAGTTAGAAAAGGGTAAGTGTGAATGGGTGAGTACAAATATATATATATATATATATATATGTATATATATATATATATATATATATATATATATATATATATATATATATATATATATATATATA